>NC_056738.1:329494875-329512375 GCF_019279795.1 Protopterus annectens | reverse complement strand
CATTTTGAATTTTGGAACAATGAGGTATGTGTTCAGTGCGGACAAATCTAGAATAGGTCTCCATTGATTTTTCTTTTCTTGGTACAAGGAAAAGCCTGGAGTAAAATCCTTGGCCTTGTTCCATAGGTGGCACCTCTTCTATAGCTCTCATCCTTAGTAAGTTGTTGATTTGTCTTAGAGCGTCTGTTTTTTGGCTTGGTGGTAGGTTTGGCATTCCTCTCTTTTGGTAGAGTATGGAAGTGAAACCTGTAGCCCTTGTCTATTGTTTGTAAAGTCCATTTGTCTCCTGTAATGTAATGCCAGTTGTCGGAGAATAAGGCTAGTTTTCCGCCCAAGGGTGCTTCCAGTTGTTCCCTGGCAGGCGGAACTAGAGCCAAGTCATTGTGTCTGCCCTGTGGAAGTGGTTGTAGTTGATTCTGTGGCAGTACTTCTCTGGTTGGTAGGTTGCCACTGACGTCCCTGTAGGCACCCCTAGATTGACCTCTGCCTCTTGGGCGTCTATTTCTGCCTCTCTGCGCTCTGGAGTTGTCTGGAAAGGACCAATTCTTCGAAGGCCAATTTCTGCTAAACCTCGGAGGCTGGACCTGTAAGAAATCCTTGACTGTTTGGACAGATTTTGCTTTTTCTTCCACCTTTTTTAGAACCTCCTGTGCAGGGGAGCCAAACAAACTTTGTTTCTCCATGGGAGCATCTAGGAGTTTTGACTTAACATGGTCTGGTAAGGATTGTTCTTTTAACCAGGCATGTCTTCGAATCACTGTTCCAGTCACCGCTGATCTAAAGGAAGCCTCCAGTGCATCATAGCCACATTTTAAGAAATGGTTACTGACCTGCTGAGAGTTATGTACCAAATCCTGAAGGGACTTGCGGTCTAAAGGTTCAGGAGAAGATAGTTTTTTATTTAGCTGGTCTAACAAAAATTCCTGGTACTGAATCATGTGGAATTGACAGTTCAAGGCCCTGGCCGAAAGAGTAGCAGAAGTATAAAGCTTTTTACCCCATCTCTCTAATGCTCTAGATTCTCTTTCAGGGGGAAGAGGGTTTTTGGCAGAGGCAGCTGCCACACCTTTAGGGCCCTGTGAAATGGTTTCAGGGTCTGCAACAGGAGCCTTATACAAATGGTAGTGTGTGTCCGGGACCCTGTAATATCTGTCTGGCTTGGCAGGGGCCGGAGGAAGAGAATCAGGAGCAGTACAGGCATCATTGTATGCATCATCAACGACTTGTTAGTACTGGCGGAATGGCTAACGGCCTATGCTGTGGTAAGTGTAAAAAAGTCCTTAGCCTTTTCCTTGAATCTGAAAAATACTGGCCCTGCCATTGGAAGTGTTCCCTCATAGCATGCAAGGTTTCCCCAAAGGAAAATTCTTCAGGAGGAGAAGCAGAAGGAATGGAGTCTTCTGCATCAGAATCCTCATAAGGAGAATATGGGCCTTCGTGAGGGTCTGAAAGGTCTGAGTCATCCGAGGAATAATCTGTAGAGACAGGTTCCGGGGGTTCAGTCCTAGGCCTCTTGTCTGGAGGGGGCTGAGAGGCCCTGTCTGGGTGAGGTTGGGATCCTCTGATCAAAGAAATGAGATCCTCAGCCAGGCTGAGTATTTGGGAACTAGAGGTAGGCCTATGTGAAGGAGTTTTGGCAGGCAAGGCCTTAGAAGATTTAGCTGCCTTAGCCCTGGCAAAAGCCTTGATAGACATAGAAGCAGGGGGTCTCACAGCCCCACGTGCAGGGGTAGTTATGTCTAAAGGAACAGTGTCTGATAAATCCTGGGTGCCTGCTTCTGTAGCAGTAAATTCAGTAGCAGATTCAGCCATGCTCTGTGAGGCCTCGGCTATCGGAAGCATGCTTTCGGCCGAAGGAAGAACCGGGGGCTCGGTTTCAGCCGAAACAGAGACATTTGCGGTTGGCCTAACCGTGGTTTCAGCCAAAACCGCGGGCAGCGAATGTCGGTCCTTTTCCTTGCGCTTTTTAGCTAATTGAGTAGTCGGGAGTCTCAGACGGCATTTTGTATGCAAAAGCGGGACCAAAAAACTCCTCTGCAAACTCCGACCGACGTCTAAGTGTCCGTCGGTTGAAGGAAGCACAGGCTAGACAAGCTGATACGTCGTGGTCTGGGCCTAAGCAAGGAAGGCAGTAAGAGTGGAAATCCTTATGAGGTATTTGTTTCCCACAAGTTAAACAATTTACTTTGTCTGACTTCGGCTGAGGCAAGAAAGAGTCCCCAACGGGGTACTTAGCTTTTTAGAAGTCTTCGGTAGTAGAAATCTCTGGATCTGACCGACCGGCACTTGCGAACAGCTTCTGCTTGGGCACCGCGGCAAGAAAGACTGAGGAAAATGGCGTCGGCTGATGCCTTTATACCCAATAAACAGCAGCTATGACGTCGGGTGAAGTGCGACATCAGCAGAGGCCAGACCCAGACTTTGGAATCCGGCCGACCGAAGGGCTGCCTGAGGCAGGACAACCCATATGTTAGGACTGCAGATGCATCCTTGAAGGACATTGTCAATGTTCTCCATTTTGAGGAGTGCTTCGAGCGAGGGCATCTTGAGATTTAGACTTCTAATACTGAGCAGCATGACCCTCAGATTACATTTATTTATAGCTGTTACAGTGGTAATTTAGTCTTTGGAATACTGCCTAAAAAAGGCACTACAGGGGTGGCAAGAGCCTTAGCCAGTACCCCAGAAATCCAGGGGTGACAGATGCAGGCCATCTCTGGCAAAGCATCGAGGTCTGTCATTCATGTCATCCCAAGCAGACAGATACTGGATCTTCTTAGAATGACACCAGAAACTTAGCCAATTGTTGAAGTCAATCATTTTTTTGTTTGTACTGCAGTATTATTCTGGCTGACAGTAGGATACTGCTCAGGGCTAGTGTCATACCTGCTTGGGCCACATAATCCGAGAGATCCACCATGTCTCTTTTCATGTAGTCCAGGGAGGTGCGTCTCAGGTCATTCACACCCACATGGACAATGACAGAGTCATACTTGTTGTGGCATGACCTGAGCTCATGTGTTGTGTCTCACATTCTGGCACCCGACAGCTGACTGGTACCTTCTTATTCAACCTAGTGAGTGGGACATCTGTATGCCTCACTACTGAGTCACCTATGAAAGGTGTTTAGCCTTAGGAACTTAGGTTGAGGGGCACACTGTGGAGTTGAGCTGTGTGTCCTGTGGTTTGTGCTGTGTTGTGGTGGACGAGTGCGTTTCTGTCTTGGAGGTCTCTGCTCTTTGGGTAAATTTCTATGGAGTGCCTCAGCAAAGGTGGGTGTATGGTTTGTGTTTTTATGCGAGAGCTGTGATAGTGGGTGTTTGGGAAGGGCTGTGTGTTCATGTGGTGTGGTGCCGGTGTTGACCTTCTCCTCTTAACCAGCTAGTTTGGTCTTCACTGGAGAGTGCATGGCTTCCAATTTGGTGATATAAGTGCATCTCACAATTCTGAGTGCTGGGAGGTAACAGAAGAGGGTTGCCTGTGTATATGAGGCAGTTGCTACACTGCCTAAGCCCAAGTGCACCAGATTAATTGAAGAAAGCACAGGGAACTGACCTTTAATCACGCCAGGAGGAGTGGTCATAACTACTAAATACTGGTGCTATTTCCATGAAGAACGAGTAGTGCTGATGGCTCTTAGGCGTGCTATAACTGCTACAAAAACCTGTTGAAGTGCAAAGCGATTAGGCTATTTGAAGTGCAAGAAAGAAAGAACTAGCAAGATCTAAGGGAAAATCTGAAGAGCAGACTTTCTAGCACCAGTAATAACTTACCTCAGCTCGGCACCGCTGAGCAGAACTTACACAAGCACAAACCAGCACAAATGTGGGCTTTTAAACCAGAAAGTTGAAAGGGATGGAAACATTGCTCAAACATTCAATAAACTACAATTTCTGGACCAGAGACCACTCCTCTTGTGGTAGATAGGCTATCTAGTGCTTACCACTCTCACTGATAAGCTAGAAGGCTTCCCTCCAACACAGAAAGGCTTGAGGGGCTCAGAAGCTTACAGTCCTGGATACAGCAAATCTGTATCAGGACTAGACTAGTTACAGGAAAGGCAGGAAAAAAGCGCAAACAGGCAATGCAACTTGTGTGTGCAACTTTTCATGCAAGTTTAAACTATTTATTATTTACTGTAGTGTTTACACTGTTCAGCTAGAACTGGTAATGTTTAATTAGCACATAACGAATGTTTTTAATTTTTTTCACTGGAGGTCTTATTCTACTTTTAGGAACTGTTTGAAGAGGCAGTTCTGAATATGATGAAGTTCACATTACAGCAGAGAATGAACACCCTTTTTTTTTCTTAAAATGAGTTAAGAATTTGCAGACCTGAAAAACATCCTAAAAAACTCGTGTCTTAAATTCACTCCCTCATCTCATTGTTTGGGCACCTGTGCAGCAGACGAGTCAAACAACTTCCCTGTCAAGGAGGTATTCAAAATTTCTGACTTTAAATCAGAACAAAAACAGAGGCAAATGGTGCCAAACGAAACTTTTAACCACAACCTCCTAGGCACTTTAATGAGCAGCTAGAGACGACATAAGTGTAAACAGACTAATGTAATTAACTTTCCAAAAACACACTGCGTTTTCGCCTTAGGTTTATCTGATGAAGTCTGGTAACCCAAGACAAAAACGCAGTGTGGTTTTGGAGAGTTAATTACATTAAAGACTGTTTTTCACTTTTTATGTCATCTCTGGCTGCTCGTTGCAACTTTAAACCATCTAACAACTTCTGATTACTTACCCAGCCAAATCTTCGCAAAAGTAGAAGTCCTGGAAACAGCATCAGCACAATCATACAGACTGGGGTCCAACCATGTTACTAATGGTGGCAGCTGCTTCCCCAAGGAAGGGTACAGCATTGTAACAGCGCAACCTTCCCTGTTCTCTCTCCCAGGACCGAACAGCATGGCTTTCTTGCCCACAGAGGGGACACAACAGCCAGAGAGGACATGGTTAATCTCTGGTTCACAATGACTGTGGGTGTTACATCAGAAGGGTCCAGGATAAATGAGTGGTCTGATGTACACTAAAAGGTCACAGCAAAATTACCAACCTGAGGCAAATTGCTAGCTGCTGTGGTGGCACAGGCTGTTTGGTTAACTATTTTTGTGGCTGAAGGACTGACTGAGACAGGTAAGTCTGTTCCATGGTCAAGACCAAGATGGTGCCTCTTTCCCAGGGAAGACTAGCAACAATTGCTGGTAAATAATACAATTCCAACCAAGTTACTTTAACAGAAAAACACAATAAAAGACACTTTAATATACCAACGCCACAGAAAAAAAATGTTTTCAGGTAGTTTACATTACTTTTAAACTTGCAAGAAAAAAAAAAAAAATGTTCCTTTAAAAGTACATTACCGTCTCGACACAGCCCATTAAAACACACTCCTAGCTTTAAAGTAACTTTTCTGAATAAGAAAGTAATAAAACAAAATTAAAAATGTGAAAATTTTACCCCCTAAAAATGGAACTTCTGTCTAGAAAAGGAAAGCACAAGACGACAGTCTACCCACAAAAGTCTCAGAGGAGCATACTCTTCAGTAGCAAGAAAGCTCTAAAGGACTTTGCACTCAAATTTGTCTTTTGGTTAGCTCAGCTTGACAGTTTGGGTGCGTGGAAGATGCCGTGAAGCTTTGAAAGCTGGTCAGCTATTACATTCTTGGCAGGACATAACCCATACAGCTAAAGCTACTGCAGCAGTGAGCAATATGAAGAGCACAGAAAAGGACAAGGACAATTGTATGCGTGGGGGAAAATATACCAACAAGTGGTGGAAAAGCCTGGATAAAGAACTGTGGTAAACATTTATGAGCACCTAAGGAGGATTTCTGCAAGGGAAGTGGTGAGACTGGAGATTGTGTCTTTCTTGAGAGGAGGCTGAGGAAGGTGTGGAGTTTGCAGTGAATGACACTGACATTTACAGTAAAGCTAGATGAAAGACAGTAAGAATCACTGGAAAGATTCAGGTTGTGTCTGTGTGCGCCCATGTGTGTGCCACAATGGAATTTGTAACTAAAAGGAATATCAAATCTATAAAAGATGATGGTGAGTAAAGTTGCACAGATATGGTCATGGGCCAAAATACAACCTAAGCAGGGAGAGGTATTAGTATACCATAATAATGGGGCAGAGGAAGAGATAGGCAAATATGAAGGGATGGCAATCATGTAGGAACTAAAGCAGTTTCAAAATATGTCTGAAAGGGGCTAGACCAAGGGCGCAGAAGAAAGATAGCAGCGTTTCATAAATACCAAAAGGTTATGATGCAAAGAATGAGTTTCAATATGGTGGAGTGAATCTGAACAACGTGAAAAGGCAGTAAGCTATAACAAATTTGAGATTACTGGTAAAGATAGAATAAGTACTTTAAGAAGCTCGGTGCTGTAATTAATGCCATGTACTGAAGTTATCTCTAGAGTTTGAATTTTGAAGGGTTTGATTATATCAATCTATAATAAACTTTTTGTAGAAATCACCCCCCCCCAAAAAAAATATTTAAGCAAACAATGAAAAAAAAACACAAATTTAATACCAAAACCTGTATTCCTAGAGTGGTTGAATTTGGCATTAAACACACACAGTGCATCGCTCTTGCATTACTCAAGAAATAAACTTTAGCACTTTAAAAATATTTCTGATGTCCCAATAATGTACATACCTCGTTTTGAGAAAGTTTCAAAATTTTCAAATTGCGTATTCCAAACAGCAGATCAGTCACATCATCAAGATAATGCAGCTTGTTACTACTCAAATCCAGCGACATTAACTGCAGTTAAAAATTTTTTAATAGCAATTAGCAGGTGAAAAGTTAAGTGACGCACACACTTAAAAGAAAAAATTCACTTTGGAACAAAACAGAGTACTGCATGTAGTAATTTACTTCTGTTTTAAATTCTCAAAAGAAGACTTTTTAGTACATAGATTTAAAGCCCTCCAGCATGCTAAGAGTAAGCAGGCACAGCAACCACAGACAGCACACCTTTTAATTTCTGCAAAACAGACTGCTTCTTTTCCAGTTTAGTAGTATTCTAAGTTTGCACAACAGTTTCAAATTCCCACCAACCTATAGGTTCTTCCCACAGCCAATACACTCAGAGTTTACCAGATATAAAGGAACACTGCATGAGAGCTGCAGCTTCGCATTCTCAGCAATGTTCCACTTTCCTTCACTTAAGGAGACAGCAAGGACAATGTACAGTAATTCAACACTAAAGGGAAAAGGGAGGGAATAATCTTTTAATTTAAGACATGCAACACAATTACTACAGAAAGTGTTGAAATATATATTGTACCAGCATACAAGTGCAACTTCTGGAGACTGAATAGCAGTGGTCCTTAAAAGTCTCAAAAAATGACCTTTAAACACTGCCTTATCAAACTTGTAATCCGTCTCTCAAATCTACTGTAGACAGAAATAAAAGTCTCACTGGAACCCTGATGACACATGCTCAACTAGCAACCGAGGCACCAGGAAAGCCAAGAATGGAAGGGTAGAAGTACCTGACGCTGGATTGCAGTTTTCCTTTTTTTTTTGGGGGGGGGGGGGTACTATTGCAGTACTGTTGCCTGGTAGACAACAGGTGCAGCTTATTCAAGTGTGCAGATAATCAAAATGGGGGGTTGGTGGGCAGAGCCAACAGAAAAACATCTTTTAATTCAATACTGTAAATGGCTGAGGGTTATTTTGCAGCATGGTGACAAAATACATTGGACAGATTTGTCCTGAAAGCCTTAGATATCACTAGACTGCAGAGGGCATTAAGCCAGTCCACAGGCAATGAGAACAAGGGCAATGAATGGAAAGTGTGGGGAACAAGATATCATGCCTTCCTGGATGGCAGCACCCTTCAGAATATGCACCCACCTCAACAAGGGGGCAAGATGGTTCAATGCCTATAGGTGGGGAATGGATGGGTTGGCAGGCACACAAAATGCACGACAATGTCTGTGGTGAAAAAGAATAATTGTGTAAAATCTTACCATAACCATAGATATACTCCTCTTCCATGTTGTAGTATTCCAGTTATTGGGTTTCCCCTCTCTTGGTACCAGACGTCCCGGCCAGTATACTAAAATGTCTAGTCACTGCTAGGTGTGTGGGATGTCTGATGCTGGCTAAAGAAACGTGGGCCACAACAGTGACATCTGCATGCACAAGTCTTCAGAAATGATTAACCAAGTCGGACCCCAGTCCCAGGAAAACTGCGCAAGTCCAGTGCCATCCAAGAAGGAGGCTTTTAAGGGAAAAAGGAGGGGAAGGAATACCACAACATGGAAGAGAAGGACATCTATGATTATGGTAAGATTTTACACAACTATTCTATGTCCTTCTATTCTCATGTTGCAGGATTTCAACTCTTGGATGAGTGCCAAAGCTCACTGGGAAGAGGAGGGTGGTGGCTTGGAACTATTCTCTATAAATCCATGGATTGCCCTGGCAAATCCTGCTATGGATTTGAAAATTTAGTCCATTCAGTAATGTTTGGTAAAGGTGTAAACAGATGCCTGTGTAGCTGCCTCTAAACTGCTGGGAGTGTCCAGATGAAGCTATAATAGCCCTAGTAAAATGTGCTTTAACTTTGGACCCAAAGGACTTCCCATGGTGTGCACAGTAGAAGAAAATAGCTCTGGAAATCCAGGCTGAAAGTGTCTGTTTTGTTACTGCTTTACTCCAGGGTGAAAGGAGACAAACTAGAGTGTCTGATAGATTTGGTCTCGTCTAGGTAGAACCTAAGCTGTCTGTGCACATCAAGGGAATTTAAGACACTCAGTCACTCTGAGGATGGGCAAAAAAGGTAGCAAGGTGAATAGCTTGGTTTAAGGATAGCTCACTGACCACTTTGGGCATAAGGAAGGGTTGGTCCTAAGGGTTATCCTATCTTTGTGCAAGATGAGGAAAAGGGGAATGGCCATGACAGCCTGTAACTCGGACACTCTTCAAGCTGATGTCAAGGCCACTAGCAGTACTGGTTTCCAAGTCCAGTATTGCAGAGAAGACTTAGAACCTGGTTCAAAGGGGGCCACCATGAGCTTTTCCAAGACATAATTCAGGTCCCAGTATGGTGGGATGGGTTTCCTGGGGGGCCTGAGATGCAGCACTCCCTTTAGTAACAACTTTGCAGGCAATCAGGAAGCCAAACAGGGATCCAGAGACAGACTAGCTGAAATAGCAGCCAGGTGGGTTTTAACAGAGTACACTAATCCTGTCTGCAAGAGTTCACACGGTTATGACAGTAACAAAGGGACATCACCCTGTAAAGGGGCCAATTGTCTTTGCAGACACCATAAGGAGTATCTTTTCCATTTAGGTATACAAGATCTCCTAGTGTAAGGTTTCTCTGGCCTTCTGTATGACTGAGCACATCATCGTTTTAGAGGTGTCTGCAAGGGATCAGAATTCGGGTGATGTTCAGAGATTGTAAGTGGGGTTGGATTACAGATCCATTCTCTTGTGTGAAAATGTCCACTCTGAGGTAATTTGTGGTGATAGTCTCTGGCTAAATGCAGAAGGAGGGGGAATCAGTGCTGTCTTGGCAAAAGGGAGTCAAACAAGATTTTTGATCTGCCCTCCTGTATTTTCAGTAGGACTTTCTGAAGTAATGGGAAGGGAGGGGGATGCATACAGAAATATCTCCTTCCAAGAGACTGAGCCCTCGCCAAAGGACTAGGCAGCCTGGTGCAAAAGGATGGAAGTTGTCTATTCATAGGGGAGGCAAACAGATCTACCAAGAATACATCCCTGTGATGCATCCATTCATGGGACTGTGACATGGATCTGCTTAAAGTGTCTGCCTGAGTATTCTGTTCTGAAGGGATGTATGCTACTTGTAGCATGACTCCCTGTTTTGTGGCAAGCTTCCACACTAGGAGAGCTAGTCTACATAGCAAGTATGATTATGCTCCCCCCTCTTCTTGTTCACATACCACAAAACTTTAGTGTTGTCTGTGAACAATTTTAGTGAGCCTTGTTTCAGTGTGTGCGGGAAGGCATTTAAGGGCAAAAGAAAGTACAGTTGTGTACACTTACCATAAATGTAGATGTTGGAGCGTATCCACTGTTGCAGTCATTACACTTGGGTTATCCTGCTGGCAGGCTACCCTCAGTCGGCCTGAATTCCAAAGTCTAGGTCCGGCGTCGGTTGCCGTCGCCTCTTCCCTGACGTCAGTGCGCCAGGGGTATAAAAGATGCAGCCGATGCCATTTTCTTCAGTTTTTCTTGTCCCAGATGTCAGGTGCCCCCAAAAGGGTAGGCTAAAAAATATGCCAATAAAACATGCATGCACCAAAATATACAATACCTTCATCTACAAGTAAATATACCACATAGGTTGTATAGATTAGAGAAGTGCAAATAAGTTCCAGCAAAGATATGGGGGATGGTGGGTGGGTAACCTGGACTGCAACAGTGAATACACTCGAACATCTACATTTATGGTAAGTGTACACAACTGTACTATGTTCTTCGTGTTTCACTGTTGCAGTCATTACACTTGGGTTGAATCCCAAAGCTATGGTTGGGAGGCTGGAGCTAATATAGCATTAGGAGCAGCTATGAGGCCCTGCAGAACTGCAGTGGCAAAGCCTGCCCTGGATTTAGAATAGAGTGGTAAATGATGTTGCTTTGTAAAGGTGTGCACTGAACTCCAGGTAGCAGCCTCTAAAATGTCTTTGGTTGGTACTCCCCTGAGGAAGGCTACTGAAGTGGCTGCTGCTCTGGTTGAATGTGGCCTAATGCCCTTAGGCACTTGCTTGCCATGTTGTGAATAGCAGAAATGAATGCAGTGGCCTATCCACTTAGAAACAGTCTGCTTTGAGATGGCCTTTCCTTGTGATCCTGCAGCATATGCCACTAGTAGTTGCTCTGTCTTCCTGAAAGCTTTGGTTCTGTTCAAGTAGAAGCGTAGCTGTCTGTGTATGTCCAAAGAATGCAGAATTCTCTCCCCCTTATTCTGTAGGTTTGGATAAAAAGTAGGCAGATGAATAGCTTGGTTAAGGGCCACACTGGACACTACCTTAGGCATAAATGTCGGGTTTGTCCTCAGAGAAACCCTGTCTGGATAAAAAATAAAAGGTTCCACAGCCATGAGTGTCTGTAGCTCTAAGACTTGTCTTGCAGAGGTTATTGCTAGGAGCAAAGCTGTTGTCCAAGATAAAAACTTTTTATCAGCTGTAGCGGCTGGCTCAAAAGGAGGCAGGGTGAGTTTTTCAAAGACATAATTGAGGTCCCATGCAGGTATTGGTGATCTCCTTGGAGGCCTTAAGTTTTTGGCTCCTCTAAGGTACTGCCTTAAAGGATGAGAAAAGATTGGTGGCTCTGTATTGTAATGAGCCGAAATAGCAGAGGCATATATTTTAATTGATTAAAAGGATAGGCCTTTGTCTAGCATCTCAGTTAAGTTTTGCAAAATCTGAGGAATTTGGTACAACTGTGTCAATTCCTTGTGCCTGGTTCCAACCACAAAATCTCTTCCACTTTCCAGCGTAAGATTTTCTGGTACTAGGCCTTCTGGCCTCCAAAATGACATCCATCACAGCTTTAGTGAGAGGCGCATTTTATATGACTACATTATCCGCCATGCTGACAGATTTAAGGTCTTTAGCTAGCTGTGCAGGATCTGATAGTTTTGTTGGGATAGTAGATGAGGTATACGAGGCAAGGTCCAAGCCGGGCATTGAGACAAGTTCATTAGGATTGGATACCAGTACTGGCGGGGGCCAGTCTGAGGCAATCAGTTATCATCTTTGGCTTCTCTTGTCTGACCTTTAGGAGTACCTTGGGGAGGAGAGGCAGTGGAGGAAAGGCATATACTGCTAAGCTTTTCCAGCTGAAAGATACGGCATCCACTTTCCATGCTTGTCAGTGACAAGTCCTTGTGCAGAATTTTTTTAGTTGGTAGTTGTGAGGAGAGGCAAATAGATCTATCTCCGGGCATCCCCATTTCCTTGTCATCATGCTGAAGACTTGTGGATCCAATTTCCACTCGTGGGGATCCATAAGGTTTCTGCTTAGCTCGTCTGCCAGAGTATTTATCTTTCCTGGCAGGAATTGTGCCTGCAGATGTACATGGTAAGTCAGTGCTGTGTCCCACAAAGTCATGGCTAGTCTTCCAAGGGGGTAAGAATGAGTGCCTCCCGGCTTGTTTATATACCACATGACAGTGGTGTTGTCTATCAGTAGTTGTCCCGGATGAAGTAGGTCCTTGAAAGCTGTCAGGGCATTCTGAACAGCTAACATCTCTTTTTGCTTGATATGTAGATGCATTTGGCTTGCGGACCATGTGCCTTTAATCTTCCTGCCATTTGGGCCCCCCAGGCATAATCTGATGCATCTGTTGTTAATGTCTGCCTGGCTGGGGGTAAAGTGAATGGCTGCCCCTTGTTCTGGTGACAAGCCCTCGCCCATCGAAACTCCTGTTGCAGGCAGGGAATGAGGGTAATTATTGTTTCCAACCTGTGGCAATGTTGAGTCCAAACACTTTTTAGGTACCACTGAAGTTTCCTCATATCAGTCTTGCATATGGAGTTAGTAGAATGTAGGATGCCATGAAGCCCAAAGCCTGCAGAATTTTTCTTGCAGACAACTGGGCCTTTGTTGCCAACAGGTTGAAATAGGCAGTCAGTTGTCTTTGTCTGGCGTGAGATAAGCCATCCGGGCAGTTGTATTTAAAGCTTGCACCCAGGAATATTATCTCGAGAGGGTACTAGTTTTGATTTATTTTCGTTGACTGTTGACCCTAGGCCTGTTAGAAATCTGTTTACAAACGCCAAATGCTGTAGTAGAATGTCCTTGTTCTCTGCCTGAATCAGGCAGTCGTCCAAGTAAGGATATATTTGTATTCCTCAGTCTGCAGAATGCAATTACTGGTGCCAGGCACTTTGTGAAGACCCTGGGCGCAGTAGATAAGCCAAAGGGCAGTGCAGAAAATTGGTAGTGCATTGAGCCAGCTTTGAATCGGAGGTATCTTCTGCATGTTTGTCTGACTGGGACATGCAGGTATGCCTCTCTTAGGCCAAGCCTTCTTGCCCAGCATGGGCAGAAGTTGCTCTAGAGTCAACATTTTGAATGTTGGTATATCCAGAAATGTGTTTAGAATAGATATGTCCAGTACTGGTCTCCAGGTTTTGTCCTTTCTTGGTACCTAAAACAGTTGAGTAAAATCCTTGTCCCTGCTCTTGCTCTGGTACTTGTTGAATGGCCCTCATGTCCATGAGGGATGAGACTTGCTTTTGTGCCTCTGCCCATTGATGTTTTGGCAGGTCTGGCCAACCGTTTGTCCTTGGCAGGGTATGGAAGTGAAACTTGTAGCCTTGTGACACTGTCTAGGACCCATTTGTCCTGGGTTATGTGCCAACTTTGAGAAAAAAGTGCTAGTTTTCCCCCAAAGGTGCTTCCAGAAGATAAGTGCTTGGTGCAGGCAGGGGGAAGTCATTCGGACTGTTTCCTGTATGGCTGTGATTTGTCTTCTCCACTTTTGGAGGTAGAAGCACCCCATTGTTTAGACCTGTACGAACCTTGGGGCTGGGATCTGCCTCTTGGGCGTCTGTATCTGCCCCTTTGTGGTCTGTTTGACACTGGAAAGGACCAATTCTTTGTAGGCCAGTGACTGCTAAATCTAGGAGGTTGTACCTGTAAGAAATCCTTAACCGTTTGCATAGATTTAGTTTTGTCCTCCATTTTCTTTAACACCTCTTCTGCTTTAACACCAAACAAGGTATCATGCTGTAATGGAGCATCTAATAATTTTGCTTTGACACGATCAGGCAGATTTTGTTCCTTTAACCAAGCATGCCTCCTGATGACAGAACCCATAACAGTGGCCCTGCAGGAGGCCTCCAAAGAATCAAAACCACATTGCAAAGTATGCTTTCCAACTTGTTCAGCTGCATGCAATAAATCCTGCATTTCTTTGTTTCCTGCACATTCAGAATTTATCAACATTTTCTGTTTAAGCAGTGGCATAATATATTGCTGATATTTGAGCATATGAAACTGACACTTTAAAGCCCTTATAGCCAAGGTAGCAGAAGTGTAAATCTTTTTTTCCCCATCTGTCCAATGCCCTAGAATCTCTGTCTGAGGGGGTAGGGGTTTTTTTTTCAGCGGAAGCCTTGTCCCCTTTGGGACCCTGAGAGATAGTTTCTGGGTCAGCAGCAGGGTTTTTGAAAAGGAATTTATGAGAGTCAAGAACCCTGTAGTACCTGTCCAGCTTAACAGGAGCTGGAGGTAAGGAGTCAGGGGTCAGACTGGACTCTGAAAATACATCTACAATGTCTAACACACGTAGAATTAGCTAGGGGCCTGTGTTGTGGTAGTAAAAGGAAGTCTCAGAGCCTTTTCTTAGATTCGGAAAAATCTTGGCTCTCCCAGTGAAAATGCTCCCTCATGGTATGCAAGGTTTCCCCAAGAGAGTAATCCTCAGGGGGAGAGGCTGAAGGGATAGATTCTTCAGAATCAGAATCCTCATAGGGAGGAAGAGAGTATTCCTGATCAGAAGAGGAATCAGATGAAATGGAAACCTGATCTGAAGATTCATATTCTGTCTCTTGCCTAGGCCTTTTATCAGGTGGGGGATAGGAACCGATGATCAAAGTAAGTCTTCGGCCATTTTGAGCATTTTTTTTTTGGGCATGGTGGCCTGTCCATGAGGCTGTTGTACTTGTTTCTTTGTCTTTAAAGGTGCTTTAGTCTTTGCCTTTGAAGCTGAAGTTTTAATGTATAATTGAGTAGGTCTGAAAACACCCTCAGAAGCAGATACCTGCTCAGCGGCTCCGGACTCATCTGAGGGAATAGTCTCCGAAGGTCCAATACCTTGAGCTTCCAGCGGCCTAGTCAGCTCCACATGGGAGTCGGTAGTGGCCTGCGGGTCTAAAGTAGCAGGCGTCAGGGGCTGCGAAGGCACCTCACTGAGAACAGACAACTGGCTTAGAAGAAGCCTTGTCGTCGGTTTTGGAAATCTGATGCCTGTCCTTTTCTTTGCGTTTCTTGTGAATTCCGGTAGTCTGATGGCTATCCGACATCGTATAATTAAATCTTCTGCCAAAATAGTGTAATGCAAAATCGTACAGACGCTTAATAGCGCGTTGGTTAAATCTAGCACAAAACCGACAACTAGCAATGTCGTGGTCAGGGCCTAGGCAATGAATACAGTAAGAATGAAAGTCCTTATGAGGTATTTGCTTCCCACAAGAAATACAATTATTAACTTTTTCTGACATCAGTCTGGAGCAATAAAAAAGTTCCCGCAATGGGGTACTTGGCTTTTAATGAAGACTTCAGATCTGAAATTCAAACACGAAAATCTCAAGAGTTGGCTGACCGGCACTTGCAAGCTGCTTATGCTTCGGGCACCGCACGGCAAGAAAGACGAAAGAAAATGGCGTCTGCTACATCTTTTATACCCTTGACGCACTGACGTCAGGGAAGAGGAGACAGCAACCGACGCCGGACCTAGACTTTGGAATTCAGGCCGACTGAGGGTAGCCTGCCAGCAGGATAACCAAAGTGTAATGACTGCAACAGTGAAACACGAAGAACATTTGCTCATCTCTCTATTGATTTGCTCCTGTTTGATGGAATCCGGCCAAGTGCCCTGGGCTTTTATGAAGCCCATTGCTGCTCCCCACCGCACAGACGAAGCATCCATCTACATTTCCTGTACTGGCAAGGGAGCCTATAAGGGTAGTCCTGGATTGCAGTTGACTTGATTTAACCACCACTGAATCTCTTTCTTCAAGGCAAGGCAAGAAGGGGATTTTGTACTTTAGAGGATGGAAGTGCTGGACCCATAGAAACCTTGGGTACCACTGTAGCTTTCTCATGTGGACCCTCACCAATGGCAACATGTGGATGGTTGATGCCATGTGACCCAGAAGTCTGAGGTACCATCTGGCAGTCAACTCTGTGGCCTGAAGGACAGTGAACAGGTAATGCCTTAAATTTTCCACTTTTTGAGGTAGTAGGAAAGCCCTCATGGCATCCGTCCTTATCCTGCACCCCAGGAATACTAGGTCCTGAGAAGGACTCAGGTTGGACTTGGAGTAATCTAACTGAAGCCCAGTGCTTGCAGGAGTTAAATAACTGTTTGTAGAGGGTGTTGCGGGGATGCTGTGCAGTCTGCCTGAATGAGGTGGTCATTTAGATAAGGGAAAATTTGAATCTCTTGGGTCCTGGAAAAGGCTGCCACTGATGCCAAGCACTTGGTGAATATCGCTGGTGCAGCAGAAAGCCAGAAGGGCAAGGACGAGAACTGAAAATGTGAGGAGGCCACAGAGAAGTGCAGGTATCTCCTGTAATTGGTCCTTATGGGGATTTAAGTAGGGATCCTTGATGTCCAAGGTGGCCATGAACCCTGGAGGTATAATCAAAGGGAAAATGGTTTGCATGGTGAACATATGAAAGGTGGGCACTTGCAGAAAGAGAACGAGGTGGGAAAGATTTAGGATTGGTCTCCACGGACCATGTTTCCTTGGGAACAGGAAGAGCCTGGAGTAGAAACCTTTTCCCTTCTCTGTCAGAGGGACAGATTGAATGGTGCCCCTGGGAAATGAGGCCGTCTATAACGGGCTGAAATAAGGGAAGTTTTTCTTTGGGGGTGCTGTGGAATATCACTCAAGGACAGAGTTGTAATCCAGGTCATGAAATACCCCTTTTCTATAATGGATAGAACCAGTCTGTGGTGATGTCTTTCTAAACAGGGAGACCGTGAGAGCCTACGGGACAGGGGAATGGAGTAGAGGGTTTTTTTGCAGAAATGGCAGGTAGTCACAGCCTACCCATCCTATCTTGAAACTGAGGATTCTGGACTGGAGTCTATACAGGCCTGGAAAGAGTAGCTTGCTTCCTGGCAGCCTTTCTGGCCCTAGAAGGCGGGGTGGAGGCAGAATGCTTTACGATGAATTGTGTTTGAGGGATAATTCCTATGGAATTTGGGGATAGGAGAAACAAATAGGTGCTTTGAGTCTTAACTCCTCCTCTTTTTGTTGACTAGTTTTGAATTGACGCAAAAAGGGCTGAGTTGTCCAGATGTGCATCCAAGAGTTATGCCCCGATGTCATCAAGTAGGGGCTGTAACCTAAGCCAGAAATATCTTCTCAGGACTGATTGAGACACAGCTGACCTGGCAGAAGCTTCAGTAGCAACGTAGCTGCATCTAATGGAATGCTTAATGACCTGAGAGGGATAAAGATAAAAGACTGGATATCTGAGCTGTGGCAAGAGTCTGTGATGTCACTGTTTAGTTGTCTGTTCCAAAAGGGCTAGGGCTTACTTGGACATATGGATTTGGTAAATTTATTGCCCTGAATGCCAAGGTAGAGGAAGTGTAAAACTTCTTCCTTAGGTGTTCCATGGCCTTTGCTGTCTTTTGTCTGTGGGCAGACGTGAGGAAGATGGAAGGAGTTTAGATGCCTTATCAGCCTTATGAAGAGATCTGATGATCGCACCAACACTTTCCCTTCCTGGATGACATGAACGCACACAGGCATGC